>NC_065922.1:41003028-41015142 GCF_024586455.1 Bactrocera neohumeralis
AGAACTGTAATTCGCACTAGTGTGCTAAACATTTTAAAAGTGGCTCTCTAATAGATAATAAGTAAGATAAAATAAGGAAATGCTAAAATTGAATGGTATCGGATCATAACCCAGCTCACTCCCCACATAACGGCACTGTTGAAAACTACTAAAAACCAGGTACATTAAATTTTCCCACCTAACAATATTCGAAAGCTTTATGAGAGTCGGGGTCAAAATTAGACATTTGTCGTTGCATTACCCTTTTTAGGTAAAATCATACAAGTATATCTCGTGATCAGCTCGACCGGTACATGAAATTTTTTTACGCTCCTATGTCACAGTGTGAAAATGGGCGAAAACGAAAAACAACCACGCCTACTTCCCATATAACACAATTTTAATTCCTTTAGATCTTTCCTTTCCACTTTGGACGAATAGTTCCTTTAAAGTATGCCACCATCTGACCAAAAATTCTTCGAATCGAACCACTACTCATCAAATTCCTAAAACCGAATATGTGGACCCCAGCACCTAGTTTTGTTTGTGGTATATATATTTAAAATTCAGAGAGAATTCTGATAATAGTATGTCTTTGTGTCAAAAATGGGTTAAGTCGTATCAAGACTTTGCTTAGCTCCCATATACATAATGTAATAATACAACGATTTTGAACATACTAGGTCACTTCATACTGCATATATCGGTCAACATGAGAGTAATCTGAGTGAAAATTAGAGACTGTGTTTTTACTTTTAACTAGTGATGGCAAGATTAATCATATGATATGCAATAATCGATTTATTTTGTTTTATTTAACGCTTTAATTGTATAGATTTATGGGTTGCGAATAATTGAATCATTACATCGATTATTCGTCAAAATAATCACATGATACAATTTTGCATCATTATATTTTTGGCGCCATATTTATACTGAACCAGAAATTTTGTGAAAATTACATATAAAAAAACAAGTATGAAGGGCTAAGTTCGGGTGTCACCGAACATTTTATACTCTCGCATGATAGTGATAATCGAGATACCGTTATTAGCAACTTTATTGCGAGATATAAAAATGATGCCCTGAATTACATGAAAATATCTGAGAGATTTTACTGATATTTTCGGTGAAAAATTAGGTTAGGCACTGAGTTCTTCGTGTTCGATATCAGGGACCTTGAAAAAGTTATAGTCCGATCACGACAATGTTTCCACAAGAGTTACCTCAGCTCAAATACCATATTTGTGTAAAGTTTTATTCCGCTATCATCATTGGTTCCTAATGTATATATTATACAGAGAAGGCATCAGATGGAATTCAAAATAGCATTATATTGGAAGAAGGCGTGGTTGTGAACCGATTTCACCCATATTTCATACATGTCATCAGGATGTTAAGAAAATATTATATACCGAATTTCATTGAAATCGGTAGAGTAGTTCCTGAGATATGTTTTTAGTCCATAAGTGGCGACGCCACACTCCATTTTCAATTAAAAGCCTGGGTGCAGCTTCCTTCTACCATTTCTTTTATAAATTTAGTGGTTCTGACGTTTTTTGTTAGTCGGTTAACGCACTTAGTGATTTTCAAATATAACCTTTGTATGGGAGGCTGTGGTTATTATCCGATTTCTTCCATTTTTGAACTGTATATGGAAATGCCTGAAGGAAACGACTCTATAGAGTTTGGTTGAGATAGCTGTAGTAGTTTCCGAGATATGTACAAAAAACTTAGTAGGGTCGGGGCAACTCGTCACCCTGATCTTTTTGGTATATATAACCCTATATCTGACTCTTTTAGTTTTAGGACTTACAAACAACCGTTATATGAACAAAACTATAATACTCTCCTTATCAACTTTGTTGAGAGCATAATTATAAAAATGGCGCCGACCCCAGTAAAGTGTTACATAAGTAAAATGTGGCAATATTTTGGCAGAAACGACGGGAAAAGTCCTCTGTGGACTATGCCTAAAATGCTCAAGTATTGCAAAAATACTACCAACATGCTTCAGCATCTCTCATGTGTTGAGATTTCAACATTAGTATGTTAAAATGTTATACAATTTTAGACACGAACCGGCACCGAAACTGAGAAAATTGAGATGCCTACCACAAGCCGTATTATAACATCACCCCCAACCAGCCATTAGCCAGAGTCAGCCAAATATTGAAACGGTATTTTCAACGCACAAAGTCCTGCATTAGGTGGCTACAAGCATAGCAAGATCATCAAGTGCATTGCTGAAAAGATAATTATGAATATGTTAAGAAATATAATTCTTTGTTAGTTTTGCTAACAGTGATTATGAATTTTATGCAAGATTCTTGAAATTAATAAAGAAGCAGCATCCCTTATGTAAAAAAGCAACTAGGAACACAATAAAGGCTGAAATAGAAAATGTATGACGAGGAGATTGAAAACTTTAAACAAACGGTGTCCCAAGTGTCCGACATGTCCTTAACAACATATACAAACATATGCACGGATATAAACACTAATAGCATGATTGGCTTAACATTACACGCCTAATTGAAAATATGCAAATCGTTGGACAATTGGGGTGTTCAAGTTGACACAAGCCCACACTGCGAGTACATTTCAAGTGCTATCGCAAAAAAATAGTAAACAGGTGAAAAGGCAATACACCAAAGCTTTGGCAAGTCCCACACATACCATACTTTACCATGTACTTAAATTTAGCTTGCACAAATGTCTTAGAGATTGACGACGCTACCAATCTAGTAGCCAAATGACGTTCTATTGACTTCAGATCTAAAGAAATGCCTTAAAGGCAATAATCGATGTTAAAAATCAGGTGGAATTCCTTTTCTACATTTTGGAGCGCTTTGTTAAATTATTTCTCTTATATCTTGCCTTGCTCAAGCCACTGGAAGCTGGGCCACACAGATAAGTGGGGAGAAATATGCAACTTTGAGCCATTGTGCACGTCATCTACAGGTAATAAGCTAAAGGCGGCAATATTGTCGCAGTTTGATCGGCGGTCCGGTTCAATGGAACATTGTTCTTATTAGCCGTATCCACATTATTAGATACGCGCTTTAAGAAATACATTTTAAAGATCCATTGGCATTGGCTTTAGTTTATGAAACATACTTGTATACGGAACGAATAACCACACTTTCGCATAAAGACGAAAGCACAGGACCTACGAGTGACGGGGTGTCAAAGCGGAGTTTTATTTATGGGCCCATCACAAGACATTGGCGCACAAGCGTCGAAAGAAACATGACGAACCATCTCAAATCCAGGATGAACTAATGTTATTTCTCAATGCTCCTATCATGAGCTAAAAACAAATGTGGTCAATACATGGAGAGATTAAACAGGTATACCTAACTTATACATAATTGCGCGCCAATATTGCTTCCTAATTGGCACTTCAGTTTTTCCCATCACTACTCTTTTAACAGCGTATCTTTGTGCCTAAATAGATAAAAAATGGTTGAAAACTTGACTTTCCCTATTTAATCAATATGGTATTTTCGAATACCTGGTTTGACTTTACTATAATATTATATATTTCGTTACTCCAATAACCTTATGCCAAATATGGCGGTCAAGTGTATCAGTTGTCTTCTTTTATTGGCCAATTCGTATTTCGAATATTGGTGATCATATAAATTTTAGTAATATGTACAAATATTACTAAGATTAATATTAATATAAAAATGTAATGTTTCATGTTAAATAATCTATTGTATAATATATTAAAAATTACATGTTTTTAATTAGTTTTTCAACATATTCTCCTCTGCACCTCTCGCCACATCTATGACGTTGTCAATTTTCTGAATTCCTGTTCATTGTCCAATATTTAGCCAAGAAAAACCATTCTCGTTTTTCTTCAATTTTCCCTAGATAATTATTAGTAGAAGCTCATACTAAGGGTGCATTAGAATATGTCCTAGGTGGCTGCTTTCTTTTTCTTTTCGGTTCACTCTTCTCAAAACTTCACTGTTTGTAACTCTATCTATCCATGGGATTTTTAGGATTCTTCTAATAAGTCAAAGCTCGAAGGACTCTAGCTTGTTGGTATCTGTGATTTTTAGAGTTCACGTTTCCATGGCATAGAGAAGCACTGACTAAACAAAGCGTTTTAGAAAACGTATTTTGATTGTGATGTTAAGGTCATGACTGCATAATATATTTTTATACCCTGAACAGGGTGTATTACGTTTGTCACGATGTTTGTAACAGCCAGAAAGAAGCGTCGGAGAGCCTATAATGTATACATAAATGATCAGAATGTTGAGCTGAGTCGATTTAGCCATGTCCGTCTGTCTGTTCTGACCGTCTGTTCGTCCATCCGCCCGTCTGTCTGTTTTAAGATATCGTTTTTGAAATTTTGCAGACGTCATTTTCTCTTCAAGAAGCTGCTTATTTGTCGGAACTGGAAGATATCGGGCCACTATAACATATAGCTTCAGATCGGATTACTATAGCATATAGCTTCCATACAAACTTAACACATAATTACTAAAAGAAATGCACCTGTAAAGGATTTATTAGCCGAAGTTAATGTTTTTTCTTAAATTTTAAAAAAGTTATTAGTGCACTGATTCGCCAGTTTATTTATTTAGAACAATTCCGATTTTTTGTTGATCTGACAACCAAGGTACTTGACATTTTTAACTCTTTTCGATGGGCATATTGTTAATCATGAGGTGTCTCATTGTATAAGCTATTTCTACTAACAATCACGTACTTCGTCTTGTTTATGTAAAATGCGTAGGCCATATTCATCTCAACGTAGTTAACCTGGTTTACAAGTTCTTGTAATCCCTTAAAGCATCCCAAGTGTAGTGTTATCTGCATAGCGTATATTATTGATGAAAATACCATGCACTTTCACACATTGATCAATACTAGTTACCGATTCTTGAAATATTACTTCCGAATATATGTTAAATAACAAGGTTGACAGAATGCATCATTGTCTTACACCTCGTGAGATAGATATTTCTTCGGTTATATCACCATTGATGCTTACATGGGCAGTTTGTTGCCAATATAGATTTCTTGTGAAACGAATCTCTTTTGTCATCTTTTTTCCATAGAATGAAGAATTTCCATAAGTTTATCCAGTTTAATGATGTCAAAAAGCTTCTCCTAATAAGTAAAACATAAAAATACATCTTTTTCGACATCTTTACAGTTTTGAACCAAATATACAAAACAATGCCTCGCGTGTCCCAAGACCTTTTCTGAAGCCAAATTGCGTCTTGCCTTTGACTCTATGCACTTTGCACTAAGGCGTTTCACACATTCTTTCAATTTATCCAGTTTAAGCTTCATTTTAGGCGTATTTTTTTAATTACGGCTAGCTCTAGTACGCAATTTTCCGAAGGTATATCCGTTCCTGGATATGGCTGATCTTATTGAGGAACAGAAGCGGTTATTTATCAGGATGTAAATATATTTGATTTCCGATGATATTATCAGTGGTTTTGCGAATACTTTCAGCCTCATTGATCTATCAGATTTCGGCACATATCCGATGACAGATTTTGAAATATTTTCTTTAACTATAATGCCTACACCGTTTCGGTGATTTTTAGTTTGGTTGCCAGAGAAAAAGAACTCCACAATCTGGCCTCCATATTTCACTTATGCCAAGTAAATCGATGTCCAGTTTCTCCATTTTCTAAAACCATATTGGCTAGTTTTCTCTAGGCTCGTAAACTTCTTTGCGTTCCATGTTTCGATATTTAAGGCCTTGTTTTGTTTTAGCTCCGAGTTCTTAGCACCCTCGTTTTGCGGAAGACTGAGAGCCATTGTTTGAAGCAACTATCATTGTCATATAATATGCTGGGAAGTATACTTCAGTGGTTTCCTTACCTTCTGAAGGGTTTATATGCGAAACCGCTTGCCACAAGTACAGGCGTCCGCTTTTTGCCGTTCTTATAGTAACAGATGCTGTTGTTGTGGTTTGCTTTTAGAGTCGATATTCACCATCAACCTTACCAGCATGGTGGACCTGCTGGTAGCTACGCTACCGCCAGCATCGCTCTTTGAATCATTATACGGTTGACGTTTTATATCATAAGAATCAATTTTTCGAAACTTTCATAATGAGACGTTCCATTACGAAATTTTCGAAAATCGATTTTTTTGTATTATCGGGTAGTAAACACCGTAATAAAAATTATCTCAAATTTTGAAATCGAAATTCAAATTACAAGGAGTGTTCCAAAAAGTAAACAGGACTTAAAAAAAAACAGAACAAATGGCTTTTTCGGCAAAATCAAATTATTTTATTCAAAATAGTCTCTTTCTGCTTCATTACAGTTTTTTGCATGGTCCAAAAGCATGTCGAACGAGTGTTTTAGCTCGTTCGTCGGTATGACCGCCAGTATTCCGGTGCAAGCCTTTTGAATGGTCTCTACGTCTGCATAACGCTTTCCTTTCATGGGCAAATGCATTTTTCCGAAAAGGAAGAAGTCGCACGGTGCCATATCAGGTGAATACGGGGATTGGTTAATGGTTAAAATGTGATTTTTGGTCAAATAATCGGTCACAAGATGTCCTTCGAATGTTGGATTCTGAGCAATTTTTGGTCGTCAGTCAATTTGTGCGGAACAAACCGTGCACACACCTTTCGTAAGCCCAAATGTTCGGTTAAAATGCGATAAATCGATGTTTTGGAGATGTTCAGTTCCATTGATTTCGGTTGATTTTTGATGAATTCACGCATAGTTTCGATGGAATTTCCGGTGATCACGGATTTTGATTGGCTCACATGTTGATCGTCATTTATGTCCTCACGACCACTTTGAAAGCGTTGAATCATCGCCATAAACTTGTTTCATCAATTGAAACGTTTCGGTAAAAATTTTACCAATTTTAAAACAAAATTTAATGTTGGCTCTTTGTTCGAAGCTCATTTTCGAACCCATAACACAAACATACTGACACTTAAAACGCAATAACTTCACTTCCAATCAATAAAATGTCATGAAAATCTCACTGGACAATATACATATAGATGGCGCCACCAGGGGCGCTAGTTTCAAAAAGGCCTGCTTACTTTGGAAAGCACCTTGTATGTACAGCCGCTACAGCTTTTTGTAGAAAAGAACAGAGTGAGGCGTAACGACTCTTTAACCTTTAAATGCCATATGGTCTTTTAAAAACCTTCCTTTCCACTCCCAAAGGAAGATTTTTGAAGATATCTAATTCCAATTTGAGAGAACATTTTTAACAGCATTTTTATCGCGCTATCAAATCGTGTTTTTATGTCTTCCTATTTTTTCTGCAAAAAAAATGTTGAAAAAAAGGCAAATTCGATACTTTTGTTCAAACCGCCGTCATTTTGTATAATTTCAAAAACAAAGCTTCCATAGCGTGATAGCGGCTTTCCTACTGATTAATAATCTTTTTGAAACTTTTTGTTTTAGATCAAAATTGCGGCCGCAATCGTGAATATCGTACAGGACCTATTTTTTACGTGTGTTTTCAACAATTTATGTTAATATTATACATCCAATAAATAAACATTAAAAAAAATTTGTATTCGTCATGAATGTATTTAGTTATAAAAAAATCGAACCGATTAGTTAATTTCAAAAAAAAAAAAAGTCGCGAAAATCTTTGAATTTTCGAAGGGTCATACTGAGACGATACCTTAAATTATATCCCTGGCTTTTTTACTTGTTTCCTCTGCATTACACCTCTATTGCCTTTCGTGTAATGCCGAGGAGTATTTGTAGATCAAACACGCCTGCCGCCTTACAGTTTCTTCGAAATAAAATTTAGATTAGTGGTATAGTACTTGAAAAATTATCAGTGATTTGAGTAAATGCAGAAATAAATAATAGGGTCCCAGTTAAATTACTATCACTGTGTCATTTTGAAGGTTTAATACAGAATAATCAAGTACCAAAGGGATCAAAGTGCGTTTGCACATTGTCACTTAAGTCTCGTTGACAAGGTTGATTGGGTAACTTTTGCGTTATAATTTCATCACATTCTATTTAGTGTAAATCTTGAAAACATTTTGTAGGTACCAATAGTTATGTTCGCCTACAGGCTTTCCTTCGCAAGGCAAGTATTTTATATGTATATAACAGGTCTGTTATATGTAAGTATGTTCTTATGATGTCATACGTTTATCTTGTAGGCTCTCGGGATTCGCTCTCGGTCTTACAGCGAATTCGTCTTATCGTGTCCTTTGCTTAATATACGCCTTTATTCCCTATACAATATCGTATAGGTAGGGGTCTTCTAGTTTCTCGCAAGTATTTGTCTTTCGTTTTAGAAGCGGACACATTCCGCAACTACGTAATCTGCCGTTTCGATACAATATTCGCAGTGTATGCAGAAAGGAGATTCAACATGCTTGAATTTATACAGATAGCTTCTGAAGCAGCCGTGGCCAGATAAAAGCTGCGTAAGTTGGTAGTTCATATCACCATGATCCTGCGTAACCCAGTCTCTAATATTGGGTATCAAAGAGTGGGTCCACCTTCCCTTCGTTATTATTTATCTTTCATGGCATTGTATATTCTATCTTTCATGGCATTTCCATACACTTTTCATCAATTTTTGCCAGTTTTGAGGTGTGTGTTTGATTTATAGCATACCCTCAATACAAATTTCAATTTTTCAACTATCTTCCAGCCAGCAGTCTCGAGCCATTTTTTAAGATTGCTATACCTTCACTACACTTGTTCCTCGATTCGTCAAGGGTCTTCGTTGCAACTTCGACCACAATGTCGTTTTGCATATCCTACTATCATTACCACATCAGGTATCGCGACTCTTAGAATGCCATTCTACATTACGTTCAGATTACAGAGCCGAGAACTGCCCTTGCGGGTCAAGACCAAGTTCTGTGTTGTATACTAGTATTCTCTTTTTAAAATAGCTTTCACCAATTCGAAAGAGATAGGCAGGACTCTGGAAGAGCTTTAATAATTAGACTCCTGTTCGCTGAGTTGAAGGCATTTCTAATGTTCAGGTAATAATATTGTTTGTCACCCCAATGCTTTTTCAGCTACTTTTTTTGTGACAATATTTATAGCATCCACTGTGCTTTGTCCTTTCCGGAAACCGAATTGAATGGAATGCAACCAGAAATCTCTTTCCTTATATTTTTTCGAGCTTACAAATAATTGTTTCAAATACTTTTCCAGCCGTATCAAAGGCATATATAGGGCTGATTTGACGAGGGTTCTTCCGGAGGTTTACCACCTTTTGGAGAAGAACGAGGCGCTGACGCTTGCAACATTTGGGAAAAGATTACTCCTTCAGGCGGCTAGTGTATTCGTCTTGAAACAAAGTTGGCTTTCTTTAAATGATAAGCTTAGTAACGAATTCGGTATTCCGTCCAGACCGGTTGCTTACCAATCTCAATTCTTTTCACTGCATATTCTATTTCTTCAGTGACTTCATCCCAGTTAGTTTGAGGAATTGGCACTTGCAGAGGTTCGCATCTAGGAAACAAATTATATTACTATAAATCGGTTGGCTTTTACCCAAGGGTCGTTTTCTATCTTTGAAATAAGCTGGTTAAAGGTACTTTTTACTATGGTTATTGCTTTAAATAGTGATTTTATATTTTTCCGAGCGTACTCTTTTAGATCCTCTTTTAATTACTAATACCAATGGCGCATTCCAAAAGGTCTGCTAGCCGGTAAGAATGGCAGTCGGGCATTTGTATCGTTGGCCTTCTGTCCTGTACGACCTTCGTATTTTTGTCTATGTTACTGGATAAGAATGTAGAGCTAGTCACTGGCAGTGTTATTTTTTGCATAATATTTCGTCCTGACATACATGAAGATGAGATTTATTTTGGGTGATGGTGTTTCTGGTTCTGGGGTGGAAATCATCCTTTTCCTCACAAATAATTCGGAAGTCTTCCAGCGACTTTGAGAATTTTTTGTGATTGGGGTCTACGAGTATTTGTCGTTCCATTTTCTGATGTTATGTTTTGATAATGCAATTACGGATTCCGTTCTGATTTCCTCTACCTCCCAAAATGGTGTGAGTGTATACTCAGGTTTCATTTATTGCTGAATGAGAAATTTACGTTTTACTCCACCGGGTATAATAATGGGTTTTCCATACGGACGCCACAAAAGTAGACCGACAGGGAAAAAGCAAACGACACCATATTTTCCCCGCTCTTTTTCACTTTTCTTCAGTAAGGTTAGACTATTTCCTGTGGAGCTATACCAAGTTATGATTTTTGAACTTCATACGAATATCAAAACGAGAAATTGCAGCAATATCGGTCGATTTATGGCTTAAAACCGTCGAAAACTGGGTTCAGCGTTTGGACTTTTGTAAGCTTGCTCGTGGTGGCCATTCAAAAGAAATCGAGTTCCATACATAATGATATCGAGTGAACTTCACCAACGATCTTTCAGCCATACCGGTTTTGCTTTTTTAAAGAAAAAACTTTTTGCAGCGCTCTTATTTAAAACCCGTTACTTGGACAAGTATCGCTATCGAATAGTATCCACGGATTTGGGTTTGTGGAATTGGAGTTTGTTAGAGTGAATCAAAGATATTTAAAGGCACTGCTTTGCCTCTATCGGGTATGAGGGCAAATTATCAGTTAAACTTTCAGTATACTACTGTGATCAAATTGAATGGCGAATTTTGTCCATTTAATCTGTATCTGTCATAACTTTGAAGTCGTAGATAATTTCGTCCATCTTGAAACTAGTATAAACACCACCAACAATGTCAGCCTGGAAATCCAACGCAGGATAACTCTTGCCAACAGGTGCTACGTCGAACTGAGTAGGCAATTGAGAAGTAAAGTCCTCTCTCGACGAACAAAAGCCAAACTCTATAAGTCGCTCATAATTCCCGTCCTGCTATATGGTGCAGACGCTTGGGCGATGACAGCAACCGATGAGACGACGTTACGAGTTTTCGAGAGAAAAATTCTGCGAAAGATTTATGGCCCTTTGCGCATTGGCCACGGAGAATATCACATTGACATAGTTCAGCGAATTAAAAGACAGCGGCTACGGTGGCTAGGTCATGTTGTCCGGATGGATGAAAACACTCCAGCTCTGAAAGTATTCGACGCAGTACGCGCCGGTGGAATCACCCTCCACTTCGTTGGAAGGACCAGGTGGAGAAGGACCTGGCTTCGCTTGGAATATCCAATTGGCGCCACGTAGCGAAAAGAAGAAACGACTGGCGCGCTGTTAACTTGGCTATAATCGCGTAAGCGGTGATTGCAACTACTCTATGGAATTCAAAAGCTGTGATCTACATCGCCTATCAGCTGAAGAGCAAAACAATCAAAATCATCTATTAAGGGGCCCAATTTATTGAAGAAAAAAACCATGACAATGAATCGGCTCATATCTTCGTTACTACCATGTGTAGGGTTATTCTCCATATTGTATCTTTGTTTCCAAACTTGAAAAGTTCGAGGTGAAATGAATAAATTATCGCTATCACGGAGGCCGACTTTCCATAGACGTATCTCAAGATCAAATGTATCGAGGTTTGGGGAAGTTATATTGAGAAATAAATAAACATTATAAAATCGTGTCTAATAAAATAATTTTAAAACTCAGCTACTGGAGGCTTTTTTTTTTTGTAGCTGGGCAACTCTGGGCGGTTAAAAACCCTTCGATTGGCAAGGAGGAGAGCAATACGATGACAGGAGTATTAATGAGTGTTCTTCACTTATTTCATCCCAAAAATGTAATGTCAATATAATACGGAAGGTTGTCCTTATATTAACATATAGAAGAGTACAGACATTGATTTTATGTTCTTATGTTTAAAAATGATTTAGCTGATTGTAGAATTTCAAGAGAATTACTAGAACTGGTTTGAAACTGTGGTCATTTCTGAAGTGTTAAATTGTTGAATAGTGTGGAGTCAGGTCTATAACCTAATTTTCCATATTTAAGCCTATTGAATCATCCTTATAACAAAATAAGTATAAGGAGGAAACACATTTATATTAAAGTTCTATTAATTACTCAGCTGGATAACTAGTTTTGTAATTTATTCAATTTAGTTTCGGTGTTCATTTTGTATTCATGACATAAATATTTAGCCTTGGATAATCCTACGCCTTCTGGCAGCACGTCGGCCGCCATTGCCTCCATTACCGGCATTACCGCCATTTGC